>NC_042971.1:51220988-51238128 GCF_901001165.1 Salmo trutta
TAGTAGATATGACATGACTGTAGTAGATATGGCATGACTGTAGTAGATATGACATGACTGTAGTAGATATGACATGACTGTAGTAGATATGACTGTAGTAGATATTATATGACTGTAGTAGACATGACTGTAGTAGACATGACTGTAGTAGATATGACATGACTGTAGTAGATATGACATGACTGTAGTAGATATGATATGACTGTAGTAGACATGACTGTAGTAGACATGACTGTAGTAGACATGAGATGACTGTAGTAGATATGACTATAGTAGATATGACATGACTGTCGTAGATATGATATGACTGTAGTAGACATGACTGTAGTAGACATGAGATGACTGTAGTAGATACGATATGACTGTAGTAGATATGACTGTAGTAGATATGATATGACCGTAGTAGACATGACTGTAGTAGACATGACTGTAGTAGATATGACATGACTATAGTAGATATGACATGACTGTAGTAGATATGACATGACTGTAGTAGACATGACTGTAGTAGATATGACATGACTGTAGTAGATATGACTGTAGTAGATATGACATGACTGTAGTAGATATGACATGACTGTAGTAGACATGACTGTAGTAGACATGAGATGACTGTAGTAGATATGATATGACTGTAGTAGATATGACATGACTTTAGTAGATATGACTGTAGTAGATATGGCATGACTGTAGTAGACATGAGATGACTGTAGTAGATATGACATGACTGTAGTAGATATGACTGTAGTAGATATGGCATGACTGTAGTAGATATGACATGACTGTAGTAGATATGACATGACTGTAGTAGATATGACATGACTTTAGTAGACATGACTGTAGTAGACATGACTGTAGTAGATATGATATGACTGTAGTAGATATGACATGACTGTAGTAGACATGACTGTAGTAGATATGACATGACTGTAGTAGATATGACTGTAGTAGATATGACTGTAGTAGATATGATATGACTGTAGTAGATATGACATGACTATAGTAGATATGACATGACTGTAGTAGACATGACTGTAGTAGACATGAGATGACTGTAGTAGATATGATATGACTGTAGTAGATATGAGATGAGATGACTGTAGTAGATATGACATGACTGTAGTAGATATGACATGACTGTAGTAGATATGACTGTAGTAGATATGACTGTAGTAGATATGATATGACTGTAGTAGATATGACATGACTATAGTAGATATGACATGACTGTAGTAGACATGACTGTAGTAGACATGAGATGACTGTAGTAGATATGATATGACTGTAGTAGATATGAGATGAGATGACTGTAGTAGATATGACATGACTGTAGTAGATATGACATGACTGTAGTAGATATGACATGACTTTAGTAGATATGACATGACTGTAGTAGATATGACATGACTGTAGTAGATATGGCATGACTGTAGTAGATATGACATGACTGTAGTAGATATGACATGACTGTAGTAGATATGACTGTAGTAGATATTATATGACTGTAGTAGACATGACTGTAGTAGACATGACTGTAGTAGACATGACTGTAGTAGATATGACATGACTGTAGTAGATATGACATGACTGTAGTAGATATGATATGACTGTAGTAGACATGACTGTAGTAGACATGACTGTAGTAGACATGAGATGACTGTAGTAGATATGACTATAGTAGATATGACATGACTGTCGTAGATATGATATGACTGTAGTAGACATGACTGTAGTAGACATGAGATGACTGTAGTAGATACGATATGACTGTAGTAGATATGACTGTAGTAGATATGATATGACTGTAGTAGACATGACTGTAGTAGACATGACTGTAGTAGACATGAGATGACTGTAGTAGATATGATATGACTGTAGTAGATATGAGATGAGATGACTGTAGTAGATATGACATGACTGTAGTAGATATGACATGACTGTAGTAGATATGACATGACTGTAGTAGATATGACATGACTTTAGTAGATATGACATGACTGTAGTAGATATGACATGACTGTAGTAGATATGGCATGACTGTAGTAGATATGACATGACTGTAGTAGATATGACTGTAGTAGATATTATATGACTGTAGTAGACATGACTGTAGTAGACATGACTGTAGTAGATATGACATGACTGTAGTAGATATGACATGACTGTAGTAGATATGATATGACTGTAGTAGACATGACTGTAGTAGACATGACTGTAGTAGACATGAGATGACTGTAGTAGATATGACTATAGTAGATATGACATGACTGTCGTAGATATGATATGACTGTAGTAGACATGACTGTAGTAGACATGAGATGACTGTAGTAGATACGATATGACTGTAGTAGATATGACTGTAGTAGATATGATATGACTTTAGTAGACATGACTGTAGTAGACATGACTGTAGTAGATATGACATGACTATAGTAGATATGACATGACTGTAGTAGATATGACATGACTGTAGTAGACATGACTGTAGTAGATATGACATGACTGTAGTAGATATGACTGTAGTAGATATGACATGACTGTAGTAGATATGACATGACTGTAGTAGACATGACTGTAGTAGACATGAGATGACTGTAGTAGATATGATATGACTGTAGTAGATATGACATGACTTTAGTAGATATGACTGTAGTAGATATGGCATGACTGTAGTAGACATGAGATGACTGTAGTAGATATGACATGACTGTAGTAGATATGACTGTAGTAGATATGGCATGACTGTAGTAGATATGACATGACTGTAGTAGATATGACATGACTTTAGTAGACATGACTGTAGTAGATATGACATGACTGTAGTAGATATGACTGTAGTAGATATGACTGTAGTAGATATGATATGACTGTAGTAGATATGACATGACTATAGTAGATATGACATGACTGTAGTAGACATGACTGTAGTAGACATGAGATGACTGTAGTAGATATGATATGACTGTAGTAGATATGAGATGAGATGACTGTAGTAGATATGACATGACTGTAGTAGATATGACATGACTGTAGTAGATATGACTGTAGAAGATATGACTGTAGTAGATATGATATGACTGTAGTAGATATGACATGACTATAGTAGATATGACATGACTGTAGTAGACATGACTGTAGTAGACATGAGATGACTGTAGTAGATATGATATGACTGTAGTAGATATGAGATGAGATGACTGTAGTAGATATGACATGACTGTAGTAGATATGACATGACTGTAGTAGATATGACATGACTGTAGTAGATATGACATGACTTTAGTAGATATGACATGACTGTAGTAGATATGACATGACTGTAGTAGATATGGCATGACTGTAGTAGATCTGACATGACTGTAGTAGATATGACATGACTGTAGTAGATATGACTGTAGTAGATATTATATGACTGTAGTAGACATGACTGTAGTAGACATGACTGTAGTAGATATGACATGACTGTAGTAGATATGACATGACTGTAGTAGATATGATATGACTGTAGTAGACATGACTGTAGTAGACATGACTGTAGTAGACATGAGATGACTGTAGTAGATATGACTATAGTAGATATGACATGACTGTCGTAGATATGATATGACTGTAGTAGACATGACTGTAGTAGACATGAGATGACTGTAGTAGATATGATATGACTGTAGTAGATATGACTGTAGTAGATATGATATGACTGTAGTAGACATGACTGTAGTAGACATGACTGTAGTAGATATGACATGACTATAGTAGATATGACATGACTGTAGTAGATATGACATGACTGTAGTAGACATGACTGTAGTAGATATGACATGACTGTAGTAGATATGACTGTAGTAGATATGACATGACTGTAGTAGATATGACATGACTGTAGTAGACATGACTGTAGTAGACATGAGATGACTGTAGTAGATATGATATGACTGTAGTAGATATGACATGACTTTAGTAGATATGACTGTAGTAGATATGGCATGACTGTAGTAGACATGAGATGACTGTAGTAGATATGACATGACTGTAGTAGATATGACTGTAGTAGATATGGCATGACTGTAGTAGATATGACATGACTGTAGTAGATATGACATGACTGTAGTAGAGATGACTGTAGTAGATATGATATGACTGTAGTAGATATGACATGACTGTAGTAGACATGACTGTAGTAGATATGATATGACTGTAGTAGACATGACTGTAGTAGATATGACATGACTGTAGTAGATATGACTGTAGTAGATATGACATGACTGTAGTAGATATGACATGACTGTAGTAGATATGACATGACTATAGTAGATATGACATGACTGTAGTAGATATGACATGACTGTAGTAGACATGACTGTAGTAGATATGACATGACTGTAGTAGATATGACTGTAGTAGATATGATATGACTGTAGTAGATATGACATGACTGTAGTAGACATGACTGTAGTAGATATGAGATGAGATGACTGTAGTAGATATGATATGACTGTAGTAGACATGACTGTAGTAGATATGACATGACTGTAGTAGATATGACATGACTGTAGTAGATATGACATGACTATAGTAGATATGACATGACTGTAGTAGATATGACATGACTATAGTAGATATGACTGTAGTAGATATGACATGACTGTAGTAGATATGACTGTAGTAGATATGACATGACTGTAGTAGATATGACATGACTGTAGTAGATATGACATGACTATAGTAGATATGACATGACTGTAGTAGATATGACATGACTCTAGTAGACATGACTGTAGTAGATATGACATGACTGTAGTAGATATGACTGTAGTAGATATGATATGACTGTAGTAGATATGACATGACTGTAGTAGACATGACTGTAGTAGATATGACATGACTGTAGTAGACATGACTGTAGTAGATATGAGATGAGATGACTGTAGTAGATATGACATGACTGTAGTAGATATGAGATGACTGTAGTAGATATGATATGACTGTAGTAGACATGAGATGACTGTAGTAGACATGACTGTAGTAGATATGAGATTACTGTAGTAGATATGACATGACTGTAGTAGATATGAGATGACTGTAGTAGATATGATATGACTGTAGTAGATATGGCATGACTAGTAGATATGATATGACTGTAGTAGATATGATATGACTGTAGTAGATATGACATGACTGTAGTAGACATGACTGTAGTAGATATGACATGACTGTAGTAGATATGACATGACTGTAGTAGATATGATATGACTGTAGTAGACATGACTGTAGTAGATATGACATGACTGTAGTAGATATGATATGACTGTAGTAGATATGATATGACTGTAGTAGATATGACATGACTGTAGTAGATATGACTGTAGTAGATATGATATGACTGTAGTAGACATGACATGACTGTAGTAGATATGACATGACTGTAGTAGATATGACATGACTGTAGTAGATATGACATGACTGTAGTAGACATGACATGACTGTAGTAGATATGACATGACTGTAGTAGATATGATATGACTGTAGTAGACATGACTGTAGTAGATATGACATGACTGTAGTAGACATGACTGTAGTAGATATGATATGACTGTAGTAGACATGACTGTAGTAGATATGATATGACTGTAGTAGATATGACATGACTGTAGTAGATATGACATGACTGTAGTAGATATGACATGACTGTAGTAGATATGACATGACTGTAGTAGATATGATATGACTAGTAGACATGATATGACTGTAGTAGACATGACATGACTGTAGTAGACATGACTGTAGTAGATATGACATGACTGTAGTAGATATGACATGACTATAGTAGATATGACATGACTGTAGTAGACATGACTGTAGTAGATATGAGATGAGATGACTGTAGTAGATATGATATGACTGTAGTAGACATGACTGTAGTAGACATGACTGTAGTAGATATGACATGACTGTAGTAGATATGACATGACTGTAGTAGATATGACTGTAGTAGATATGACTGTAGTAGATATGATATGACTGTAGTAGATATGACATGACTATAGTAGATATGACATGACTGTAGTAGACATGACTGTAGTAGACATGAGATGACTGTAGTAGATATGATATGACTGTAGTAGATATGAGATGAGATGACTGTAGTAGATATGACATGACTGTAGTAGATATGACATGACTGTAGTAGATATGACATGACTGTAGTAGATATGACATGACTGTAGTAGATATGACATGACTGTAGTAGATATGGCATGACTGTAGTAGATATGACATGACTGTAGTAGATATGACATGACTGTAGTAGATATGACTGTAGTAGATATGATATGACTGTAGTAGACATGACTGTAGTAGACATGACTGTAGTAGACATGACTGTAGTAGATATGACATGACTGTAGTAGATATGACATGACTGTAGTAGATATGATATGACTGTAGTAGACATGACTGTAGTAGACATGACTGTAGTAGACATGAGATGACTGTAGTAGATATGACTATAGTAGATATGACATGACTGTCGTAGATATGATATGACTGTAGTAGACATGACTGTAGTAGACATGACTGTAGTAGATATGATATGACTGTAGTAGATATGACTGTAGTAGATATGATATGACTGTAGTAGACATGACTGTAGTAGACATGACTGTAGTAGACATGAGATGACTGTAGTAGATATGATATGACTGTAGTAGATATGACTGTAGTAGATATGACATGACTGTAGTAGATATGACATGACTGTAGTAGATATGACTGTAGTAGATATGACATGACTGTAGTAGATATGACATGACTGTAGTAGATATGGCATGACTGTAGTAGATATGACATGACTGTAGTAGATATGACATGACTGTAGTAGATATGACTGTAGTAGATATTATATGACTGTAGTAGACATGACTGTAGTAGACATGACTGTAGTAGATATGACATGACTGTAGTAGATATGACATGACTGTAGTAGATATGATATGACTGTAGTAGACATGACTGTAGTAGACATGACTGTAGTAGACATGAGATGACTGTAGTAGATATGACTATAGTAGATATGACATGACTGTCGTAGATATGATATGACTGTAGTAGACATGACTGTAGTAGACATGAGATGACTGTAGTAGATACGATATGACTGTAGTAGATATGACTGTAGTAGATATGATATGACTTTAGTAGACATGACTGTAGTAGACATGACTGTAGTAGATATGACATGACTATAGTAGATATGACATGACTGTAGTAGATATGACATGACTGTAGTAGACATGACTGTAGTAGATATGACATGACTGTAGTAGACATGACTGTAGTAGACATGAGATGACTGTAGTAGATATGATATGACTGTAGTAGATATGACATGACTTTAGTAGATATGACTGTAGTAGATATGGCATGACTGTAGTAGACATGAGATGACTGTAGTAGATATGACATGACTGTAGTAGATATGACTGTAGTAGATATGGCATGACTGTAGTAGATATGACATGACTGTAGTAGATATGACATGACTGTAGTAGACATGACTGTAGTAGATATGACATGACTGTAGTAGATATGACTGTAGTAGATATGACTGTAGTAGATATGATATGACTGTAGTAGATATGACATGACTGTAGTAGATATGACATGACTGTAGTAGACATGACTGTAGTAGACATGAGATGACTGTAGTAGATATGATATGACTGTAGTAGATATGAGATGAGATGACTGTAGTAGATATGACATGACTGTAGTAGATATGACATGACTGTAGTAGATATGACTGTAGTAGATATGATATGACTGTAGTAGATATGATATGACTGTAGTAGATATGACATGACTATAGTAGATATGACATGACTGTAGTAGACATGACTGTAGTAGACATGAGATGACTGTAGTAGATATGATATGACTGTAGTAGATATGACATGACTGTAGTAGATATGACATGACTGTAGTAGATATGACATGACTGTAGTAGATATGACATGACTGTAGTAGATATGACATGACTTTAGTAGATATGACATGACTGTAGTAGATATGACATGACTGTAGTAGATATGGCATGACTGTAGTAGATATGACATGACTGTAGTAGATATGACATGACTGTAGTAGATATGACTGTAGTAGATATGATATGACTGTAGTAGACATGACTGTAGTAGACATGACTGTAGTAGATATGACATGACTGTAGTAGATATGACATGACTGTAGTAGATATGATATGACTGTAGTAGACATGACTGTAGTAGACATGACTGTAGTAGACATGAGATGACTGTAGTAGATATGACTATAGTAGATATGACATGACTGTCGTAGATATGATATGACTGTAGTAGACATGACTGTAGTAGACATGAGATGACTGTAGTAGATATGATATGACTGTAGTAGATATGACTGTAGTAGATATGTAGATATGATATGACTGTAGTAGACATGACTGTAAGTAGACATGACTGTAGTAGATATGACATGACTATAGTAGATATGACATGACTGTAGTAGATATGACATGACTGTAGTAGACATGACTGTAGTAGATATGACATGACTGTAGTAGATATGACTGTAGTAGATATGACATGACTGTAGTAGATATGACATGACTGTAGTAGACATGACTGTAGTAGACATGAGATGACTGTAGTAGATATGATATGACTGTAGTAGATATGACATGACTTTAGTAGATATGACTGTAGTAGATATGGCATGACTGTAGTAGACATGAGATGACTGTAGTAGATATGACATGACTGTAGTAGATATGACTGTAGTAGATATGATATGACTGTAGTAGATATGACATGACTGTAGTAGATATGACATGACTGTAGTAGACATGACTGTAGTAGATATGATATGACTGTAGTAGATATGACATGACTGTAGTAGACATGACTGTAGTAGATATGATATGACTGTAGTAGACATGACTGTAGTAGATATGACATGACTGTAGTAGATATGACTGTAGTAGATATGACATGACTGTAGTAGATATGACATGACTGTAGTAGATATGACATGACTATAGTAGATATGACATGACTGTAGTAGATATGACATGACTGTAGTAGACATGACTGTAGTAGATATGACATGACTGTAGTAGATATGACTGTAGTAGATATGATATGACTGTAGTAGATATGACATGACTGTAGTAGACATGACTGTAGTAGATATGAGATGAGATGACTGTAGTAGATATGATATGACTGTAGTAGACATGACTGTAGTAGATATGACATGACTGTAGTAGATATGACATGACTGTAGTAGATATGACATGACTATAGTAGATATGACATGACTGTAGTAGATATGACATGACTATAGTAGATATGACTGTAGTAGATATTTACATGACTGTAGTAGATATGACTGTAGTAGATATGACATGACTGTAGTAGATATGACATGACACTGTAGTAGATATGACATGACTATAGTATATATGACATGACTGTAGTAGATATGACATGACTGTAGTAGACATGACTGTAGTAGATATGACATGACTGTAGTAGATATGACTGTAGTAGATATGATATGACTGTAGTAGATATGACATGACTGTAGTAGACATGACTGTAGTAGATATGACATGACTGTAGTAGACATGACTGTAGTAGATATGAGATGAGATGACTGTAGATATGACATGACTGTAGTAGATATGAGATGACTGTAGTAGATATGATATGACTGTAGTAGACATGAGATGACTGTAGTAGACATGACTGTAGTAGATATGAGATGACTGTAGTAGATATGACATGACTGTAGTAGATATGAGATGACTGTAGTAGATATGATATGACTGTAGTAGATATGGCATGACTAGTATAGATATGACTGTAGTAGATATGATATGACTGTAGTAGATATGACATGACTGTATAGTACATGACTGTAGTAGATATGACATGACTGTAGAGATATGACATGACTGTAGTAGATATGATATGACTGTAGTAGACATGACTGTAGTAGATATGACATGACTGTAGTAGATATGATATGACTGTAGTAGATATGATATGACTGTAGTAGATATGACATGACTGTAGTAGATATGACTGTAGTAGATATGATATGACTGTAGTAGACATGACATGACTGTAGTAGACATGACTGTAGTAGATATGACATGACTGTAGTAGATATGACATGACTGTAGTAGACATGACATGACTGTAGTAGATATGACATGACTGTAGTAGATATGATATGACTGTAGTAGACATGACTGTAGTAGATATGACATGACTGTATAGACATGACTGTAGATATGATATGACTGTAGTAGACATGACTGTAGTAGATATGACATGACTGTAGTAGATATGACATGACTGTAGTAGATATGACATGACTGTAGTAGATATGACATGACTGTAGTAGATATGATATGACTGTAGTAGACATGACATGACTGTAGTAGACATGACTGTAGTAGATATGACATGACTGTAGTAGATATGACATGACTATAGTAGATATGACATGACTGTAGTAGACATGACTGTAGTAGATATGAGATGAGATGACTGTAGTAGATATGATATGACTGTAGTAGACATGACTGTAGTAGATATGACATGACTGTAGTAGATATGACATGACTGTAGTAGATATGACATGACTGTAGTAGATATGACATGACTATAGTAGATATGACATGACTGTAGTAGATATGACATGACTATAGTAGATATGACTGTAGTAGATATGACATGACTGTAGTAGATATGACATGACTGTAGTAGATATGACATGACTGTAGTAGATATGACATGACTGTAGTAGATATGACATGACTATAGTAGATATGACATAACTGTAGTAGATATGACATGACTGTAGTAGACATGACTGTAGTAGATATGACATGACTGTAGTAGATATGACTGTAGTAGATATGATATGACTGTAGTAGATATGACATGACTGTAGTAGACATGACTGTAGTAGATATGACATGACTGTAGTAGACATGACTGTAGTAGTATGAGATGAGATGACTGTAGTAGATATGACATGACTGTAGTAGATATGAATGACTGTAGTAGATATGATATGACTGTAGTTAGACATGAGATGACTGTAGTAGACATGACTGTAGTAGATATATGAGATTACTGTAGTAGATATGACATGACTGTAGTAGATATGAGATGACTGTAGTAGATATGATATGACTGTAGTAGATATGGCATGACTAGTAGATATGATATGACTGTAGTAGATATGATATGACTGTAGTAGATATGACATGACTGTAGTAGACATGACTGTAGTAGATATGACATGACTGTAGTAGATATGACATGACTGTAGTAGATATGATATGACATGACTGTAGAGTAATTGATATGACTGTAGTAGATATGATATGACTGTAGTAGATATGACATGACTGTAGTAGATATGACTTAGTAGATATGATATGACTGTAGTAGACATGACATGACTGTAGTAGATATGACATGACTGTAGTAGACATGACTGTAGTAGATATGACATGACTGTAGTAGACATGACATGACTGTAGTAGATATGACATGACTGTAGTAGATATGATATGACTGTAGTAGACATGACTGTAGTAGATATGACATGACTGTAGTAGACATGACTGTAGTAGATATGATATGACTGTAGTAGACATGACTGTAGTAGATATGACATGACTGTAGTAGATATGACATGACTGTAGTAGATATGACATGACTGTAGTAGATATGACTGTAGTAGACATGATATGACTGTAGTAGACATGACATGACTGTAGTAGACATGACTGTAGTAGATATGACATGACTGTAGTAGATATGACATGACTATAGTAGATATGACATGACTGTAGTAGACATGACTGTAGTAGATATGACATGACTGTAGTAGATATAACTGTAGTAGATATGATATGACTGTAGTAGATATGACTGTAGTAGATATGATATGACTGTAGTAGATATGACTGTAGTAGATATGACATGACTGTAGTAGATATGACTGTAGTAGATAGACTGTAGTAGATATTATATGGCTGTAGTAGTATGACATGACTGTATTAGTATGACATGACTGTAGTAGACATGACTGTAGTAGACATGAGATGACTGTAGTAGATATATGACTGTAGTAGATATGACATGACTTTAGTAGATATGACATGACTGTAGTAGACATGATTGGACTGTAGTAGATATGACATGACTTTAGTAGATATGACATGACTGTAGTAGATATGACATGACTGTAGTAGATATGGCATGACTGTAGTAGATATGACATGACTGTAGTAGATATGACATGACTGTAGTAGATATGACTGTAGTAGATATGATATGACTGTAGTAGACATGACTGTAGTAACATGACTGTAGTAGATTGACATGACTGTAGTATATACATGACTGTAGTAGATATATATGACTGTATTAGACATGACTGGTAGTAGACATGCACTGTAGTAGACATGAGATGACTGTAGTAGACATGACTGGTAGTAGATATGACATGACTGTAGTAGATATGACATGACTGTCGTAGATATGAAAAGGACTGTAGTAGACATGACTGTAGTAGACATGAGATTGACTGTAGTAGATATGATATGACTGTAGTAGATATGACTGTAGTAGATATGATATGACTGTAGTAGACATGACTGTAGTAGATATGACATGACTATAGTAGATATGACATGACTGTAGTAGATATGACATGACTGTAGTAGACATGACTGTAGTAGATATGAAATGACTGTAGTAGATATGACTGTAGTAGATATGACATGACTGTAGTAGATATGACATGTCTGTAGTAGACATGACTGTAGTAGACATGAGATGACTGTAGTAGATATGATATGACTGTAGTAGATATGACATGACTTAGTAGATATGACTGTAGTAGATATGGCATGACTGTAGTAGACATGAGATGACTGTAGTAGATATGACATGACTGTAGTAGATATGACTGTAGTAGATATGGCATGACTGTAGTAGATATGACATGACTGTAGTAGATATGACATGACTGTACTAGATATGACATGACTTTAGTAGACATGACTGTAGTAGACATGACTGTAGTAGATATGATATGACTGTAGTAGATATGACATGACTGTAGTAGACATGACTGTAGTAGATATGATATGACTGTAGTAGACATGACTGTAGTAGATATGACATGACTGTAGTAGATATGACTGTAGTAGATATGACATGACTGTAGTAGATATGACATGACTGTAGTAGATATGACATGACTGTAGTAGATATGACATGACTATAGTAGATATGACATGACTGTAGTAGATATGACATGACTATACGATAGATATGACTGTAGTAGATATGACATGACTGTAGTAGATATGACTGTAGTAGATATGACATGACTGTAGTAGATATGACATGACTGTAGTAGATACATGACTGTAGTAAGACATGACTGTAGTAATATGACATGACTGTAGTAGATATGACTGTAGTAGATATGATATGACTGTAGTAGATATGACATGACTGTAGTAGACATGACTGTAGTAGATATGACATGACTGTAGTAGACATGACTGTAGTAGATATAGATGAGATGACTGAGTATATATGACATGACTGTAGTAGTATGATGAGATACTGAGTAGATATGATATGACTGTAGTAGACATGAGATGACTGTATAGACATGACTGTAGTAGATATGAGATGACGTAGATATGACATGACTGTAGTAGATATGAGATGACTGTAGTAGATATGATATGACGTAGTAGATATGGCATGACTAGTAGAATGACATGACTGTAGTAGATATGATATGACTGTAGTAGATATGACATGACTGTAGTAGACATGACTGTAGTAGATATGACATGACTGTAGTAGATATGACATGACTGTAGTAGATATGATATGACTGTAGTAGACATGACTGTAGTAGATATGACATGACTGTAGTAGATATGATATGACTGTAGTAGATATGATATGACTGTAGTAGACATGACTATAGTAGGCATGACTGTAGTAGACATGACTGTAGTAGATATGAGATGACTGTAGTAGATATGATATGACTGTAGTAGACATGACTGTAGTAGATATGACATGACTGTAGTAGATATGACATGACTGTAGTAGATATGACATGACTGTAGTAGATATGATATGACTTTAGTAGATATGGCATGACTGTAGTAGACATGACATGACTGTAGTAGATATGACATGACTGTAGTAGACATGACTGTAGTAGATATGACATGACTGTAGTAGATATGACATGACTGTAGTAGATATGACATGACTGTAGTAGACATGACTATAGTAGACATGACTGTAGTAGATATGACTGTAGTAGACATGACTATAGTAGACATGACTGTAGTAGACATGAGATGACTGTAGTAGATATGATATGACTGTAGTAGATATGGCATGACTGTAGTAGACATGACTGTAGTAGATATGATATGACTGTAGTAGACATGACTGTAGTAGATATGTCATGACTGTAGTAGACATGACTGTAGTAGATATGATATGACTGTAGTAGACATGACATGACTGTAGTAGATATGATATGACTGTAGTAGATATGACATGACGGTAGTAGATATGACATGACTGTAGTAGATATGACATGACTGTAGTAGATATGATATGACTGTAGTAGACATGATATGACTGTAGTAGACATGACATGACTGTAGTAGACATGACTGTAGTAGATATGAAATGACTGTAGTAGTATTGACATGACTATAGTAGATATGACATGACTGTAGTAGACATGACTGTAGTAGATATGACATAACTGTAGTAGATATGACTGTAGTAGATATGATATGACTGTAGTAGATATGACTGTAGTAGATATGATATGACTGTAGTAGATATAACTGTAGTAGATATGACATGACTGTAGTAGATATGACTGTAGTAGATATGATATGACTGTAGTAGATATGACTGTAGTAGATATGACATGACTGTAGTAGATATGACTGTAGTAGATATGACTGTAGTAGATATGATATGGCTGTAGTAGATATGACATGACTGTAGTAGATATGACATGACTGTAGTAGACATGACTAGTAGACATGAGATGACTGTAGTAGATATGATATGACTGTAGAGATATGAGATTAGATGACTGTGTATATGACATGACTGTAGTAGATATGACATGACTGTAGTAGATATGACTGTAGTAGATATGACATGACTGTAGTAGATAGACATGACTGTAGGAGATATGGCATGACTGTAGTAGATATGACATGACTGTAGTAGATATGACATGACTGTAGTAGATATGACTGTAGTAGATATTATGACTGGTAGACATGACTGTATAGACATGACTGTAGTAGATATGACATGACTGTAGTAGATATGACATGACTGTAGTAGATATGATATGACTGTAGTAGACATGACTGTAGTAGACATGACTGTAGTAGACATGAGATGACTGTAGTAGACATGACTGTAGTAGATATGACATGACTGTAGTAGATATGACATGACTGTCGTAGATATGATATGACTGTAGTAGACATGACTGTAGTAGACATGAGATGACTGTAGTAGATATGATATGACTGTAGTAGATATGACTGTAGTAGATATGATATGACTGTAGTAGATATAACTGTAGTAGATATGACATGACTGTAGTAGATATGACTGTAGTAGATATGATATGACTGTAGTAGATATGACTGTAGTAGATATGACATGACTGTAGTAGATATGACTGTAGTAGATATGACTGTAGTAGATATGATATGGCTGTAGTAGATATGACATGACTGTAGTAGATATGACATGACTGTAGTAGACATGACTGTAGTAGACATGAGATGACTGTAGTAGATATGATATGACTGTAGTAGATATGAGATGAGATGACTGTAGTAGATATGACATGACTGTAGTAGATATGACATGACTGTAGTAGATATGACATGACTTTTAGTATATGACATGACTGTAGTAGATATGACATGACTGTAGGAGATATGGCATGACTGTAGTAGATATGACATGACTGTAGTAGATATGACATGACTGTAGTAGATATGACTGTAGTAGATATTATATGACTGTAGTAGACATGACTGTAGTAGACATGACTGTAGTAGATATGACATGACTGTAGTAGATATGACATGACTGGACTGTAGTAGACATGACTGTAGTAGACATGACTGTAGTAGACATGAGATGACTGTAGTAGACATGACTGTAGTAGATATGACATGACTGTAGTAGATATGACATGACTGTCGTAGATATGATATGACTGTAGTAGACATGACTGTAGTAGACATGAGATGACTGTAGTAGATATGATATGACTGTAGTAGATATGACTGTAGTAGATATGATATGACTGTAGTAGACATGACTGTAGTAGACATGACTGTAGTAGATATGACTGTAGTAGATATGATATGACTGTAGTAGATATGACATGACTGTAGTAGACATGACTGTAGTAGATATGACATGACTGTAGTAGACATGACTGTAGTAGATATGAGATGACTGTAGTAGATATGACATGACTGTAGTAGATATGATATGACTGTAGTAGACATGAGATGACTGTAGTAGATATGAGATGACTGTAGTAGATATGACATGACTGTAGTAGATATGAGATGACTGTAGTAGATATGATATGACTGTAGTAGATATGGCATGACTAGTAGATATGATATGACTGTAGTAGATATGATATGACTGTAGTAGATATGACATGACTGTAGTAGACATGACTGTAGTAGATATGACATGACTGTAGTAGATATGACATGACTGTAGTAGATATGATATGACTGTAGTAGACATGACTGTAGTAGATATGACATGACTGTAGTAGATATGATATACTGTAGTAGATATGATATGACTGTAGTAGATATGACTGTAGTAGATATGACTGTAGTAGATATGATATGACTGTAGTAGACATGACATGACTGTAGTAGATATGACATGACTGTAGTAGATATGACATGACTGTAGTAGATATGACATGACTGTAGTAGACATGACATGAC